>NC_064622.1:346463233-346495733 GCF_023898315.1 Schistocerca nitens
TCTGCCATATTCTTCACTTTCAGATGTGGATTTGTTAGAATTTTCTGATTCAGATAGCTTTTGTTTCCATCCATATTGCCCAAGCATAAGAGAGTCTTCCAGACTGTCCTACAATATCTTCTCGATCTGAATCAGTCATTACTATTTCATCAATCTCAACATTATGATTTCTTCATTTGAATTAGAATTGCTGTGAAATTTGTTTTCATCAACTTCTTTTTCAGGTATTTTCATAAGCTTTTCTTTGAAATTTGTGTCTTCTCCATGCAGAGTACTCATCAAAAATAACATAAAATAAATATTCAGATACTTGCTCTCACATATTATGCATAATAAACTAGTGCATTTCTTACTGAATCCATATTATTGCTTGAAATAATTCCATTGTTGCACTTAACCTTATGTAATTCTGGACACATAGACACAAATCCTTGCACTAAATACTACTGAAGTAAACCAACGAATTTTGACATTGCATACTTACCAATTGACCACTTGGGAAGCTAGGAAGCTACAATGAATCATAGCCATGTGGTGCCAAAAACACAACAGATACAGCAATGTAACCAATCGTGTTTCATGAGAATGATAAGGCTTTGTGATCTAGGCTTAAGATATTGCATGTGAGAAGGGAGTAGAACTATGTCTCTGACTGCAGAGTCTTGTGGAAACTATATATATTAATAGCACTAAATATGTGTGTTATCTCAGTCGGCAAATTTTTAAAATATGGAAACTATATCCAAGTGAAAGTGTTGCATTTTGTTGTTCTTACTTTACTGTATTGTTTCATTGTATACTGGTCTATACTCTCTATTGTACAGATTTCCTGCCTTTTAAAATCTTAGTGTGGTATTAATTTTGATATGTTCTAATTTTTCCAGTGACTGTTAATATGACCTTTACCATTTTAAATTAAAATCAATCATTTCAGGAACCTGTTTTTACTACATCAAGTCCAAATCCACCTGAAAGATGTTCTTCTCATGCTTCAAGCCTCTCTAACAATCATGACATTTGCAGGTGAGGTGAAGCATCTGCTTATGTTATTTCAGGTTGATTCACATCTTGTTTTTTCTTTAAATAATTTTGTTTTTGTATTAAGCAAGTAAATGTTTGTTCTGCTTTTACTTCTGTTCTTTTCATTTAGTGGTTTTATTTGCTAAAAATATATGCTGCATATCTTAAAATATTTGGAAAACAGCATGGCTTGGAATCTCTATCAGCTTGATAATCACATATTGGGTATCACAGGCTTTCAGAACTGGGAGAAGAACCTCCCAAGTCACAAGATGTAATCCAAGAAACATATTGGTATTATGAGTTATATACTGTTTGACCTTTGACTGTGACCTATCATATGTTTTTTGCTATCTATGTTATTTATGCAATTAGGTTGTATCAGATTTGCCGGGTAGTTCGACAAGCAACTGTGAAAAAGTGAGAAGTTGTATATTTGTGTGAAAACTCACCTTTTTTATTAAATTTTTCACACCGGCAACTAATAATTGTACAGTTGTTGTGAAATATTGCTTAAAAATTCTGAAATGAGAGGAATAAGGAGTGTTATAGTGGTGAAAGCAAATTTCTAAGTGTTATTGATAGCCTCATAGAAAAGCAGGAAAAGCTATACCTGGCATTCCCAAAACAAAGGGTACTGGGGAGAAATAGCTTAGCCACAACTTGTGGAGAGAATTCTTGTGAAATTTGGAAAGTAGGAGAGGGATACTGTCAAAAGTAAAGCTCTGAGGGTGGGTCATGTGTCATGCCTGGATAGTGCAGTTGGTAAGAGCATTGATCTCATTCAAGTTCTAGTAGGGCACATAGTTTTAATCTGGTAGGAAATTATATATTTATTCTTCTTGCCTCTTGTTCCTTGCTATATTTTCAACATAGTCCAACAAACGGATTTGCAGTAAATAAAAATTGTTGTTACCAAAAAAGTAGCTGCTTTGCAACAAGAACAGGTTCTGTGTATTTTTCATTCATAACAATACTGATATATGTACATGTAACTTCTCTTGACATTAATGCTCCCTTTGTAAATGCGGGGTGTTTGTATGTACACTCCTTCAGTCTCTGCACGTTTCACAATTAATATTTCCTTCAGTATTGGCCTCACCTGCTATATATTTTTTAATATTTGGTCATACATATTAAGAACACAATTATAAATATTACTGTGCAACAGCCATAGGCACCTATGTACTTCTCTCCTGTGTCAGCTTGTACATAGAACACTTTGTGAATACTTTTTTACTTAGTGACTACCAATTTTTTCAAGTAATTTGTAGATTTGGACAAAATATCATAACCTGAAAGCCAGCCTGTATTTGACACTGAATACAACCTTGACTATCCTTCATATTGATGTGAACAAATCTAGAACACTTCAAGTTTTCCCGGTGGATGTGTTATAAATTTAGAACAGTCGTCAATGAAATTTCATTCAGCCCCTACTGGGAAAATATTCAAATTCTATGAGAGATAATGTAGGGCTATATTACAATGGTTTGCTTTTTTCCACTGCAGGCCACAATTGGATAATTATAATCAAATTTGGGTATTGTAGAGACTAGGAAAGACATATTTTTTCATCCCCGTGATCATCAAGTTGATCTTTGAAAATTTCCAGGCTTAAGAGTGAGCATTATCCCCTTGCAAGATAAAATACATTGCTGAATAATGCTAGCACCATTAAAAGAATACTCACAACTACAATGAATTCATATGCCTACATTGTTGACTTCATTTCATTGTGCACTAAAAACAATCATGACCTTGCCCAGACCAGTATAACATTTGTGCCTTGTTTCTCAAATGTACCAAGACAGTTTGAATTGTACGTTTTCCATAGTCTTCTCCAAAAGTAGACACAGCCTGGGGAAAAAAATGTGTATGAGCGACTCACTAGACCACATCACATGTCGTAGCTGAAAAATGGCTGATGTGTCGTACACCTTGCATTACTGAAGTTCTTGGCAGTCTCCCTCCCTCCCCACATTTCCCACACACTATTTTCATTTATACTGTGCTTTCCATGTCCATATCAAGGTTAGTAGTTGATCTTGTGGCAATGATCTTTTTGTGGAAAGTGAGAGTTCTCATCAATCACATTTTACTTTCACCATTGTGCTGCACTAATCCCTATGATATCTATATGATACCATGACAGTTATACTCTTGGTTGATTTGTGTGAGGTGTCATTGCCAGCTTATCCTTTTTGGATATTATGCTTGATGGTAGATCAATATCCTGCCACAATGCTCATAAACATTGTGACATCACAGAACGTATCCTGACCTGCTGATACAATAAGAAAAAATGCTATTTCAGTTTGGTGCAGATAGTTGAGAAAAACAAACTGCAGAAATAAAATGTGATATGAACATCGGTCTTGGCTTGGTCAACATCAACGTTTTGCCAAGAAAGCAACAGCCCTTGATGTATAGCAGTCAAATATCTGTGATAGTCTAGAATAACTGCATTGAATAATTCCTTTATGGAGTAGCCTCAAACCCATTTGTAACAAAAGACTGTGTCTATACTCTTGACCTCCTCTGACTTAACACAGTTGCCAATGCAGTTTTTAACTTAAATTTCTCTTGCTCTCTCCATGTAGACTCCTAGTAATACTCATAGCATCTTTAACTAATAGTGTAGGACTGTAGTTTCTGTCACCCTCTATCATTCTACCTTTAAAAATCACTTTTTTTTACCATGGGTTTAATTTCTTTGTATTCATTTTTTAAAAGGATTTTTTACTAAAATAAAATGAGAGAAGTTATGTCTGAAACCTTAATAATTCTTTTACAAATGTGGGTATCATTGAGAGAACACATGAAACTCCTACACACATTAGAACATCTTGTAGGCTATGACTTAATTGTAGAGCTTTGCCTTTCACAGAAATTGAGGGATGTGTGTAACTCCCTCTCTGATATTCAGTTTTGGCAAGTCTGGAAGTTCCATTACAACATACACTCTCTGTGGCAATATGAAAACTTTGTTGAGCCAGTATATGTATTATATGTAGTTTGTAAAATTATGAATCTGTGGCATAGAACTCTGTGCCAAAGAGATTCTATGGACAGCATTGGCAAAGGTTGGAGTGGATGACTTATTAATCGGATTGGTGAAAAGGATGTACCACCAGTGTGAGGCAGTTGTGAAGGTTGGTTGTAAGATATTGGAAAGTTTTAAAACAAATTAAGGATTAAGACAAGAATGTTCTATGTCATGACTTGAATTTAGTTGTATTTAGAAGTTGTTCTTGGTTACTGGAATAGACAGTGCAGAAGTTTGGGTTGACATTACAGCATCAAAGTGTGTATTCTTTACAGTTTGCCAATGATCAAGTACTTATGGCTCTAGTTGAGGATGATGCCATGTGTATCAAATGAGAAAGTTTATGGATACTTACAAACACTGGGGACTAACAGTCAGTATGGATAAAACAGAATATCTTGTTGTTGGAAATGGGCTAGGCGAGGATTTGGACTTTGAGTTTGGCTGGGTAAGAAAGTATATGGGTTCATAATTTCATAAGACTGGGCAGTGTGATGTGGACATATCCTACAGGATAAGTTGAACATGAGTGGCTAATTATATCATTAAATGGTATCTTTTGGAGTATGCACATATCCAGGCAAACAAAGAAAGTGGTGCTTTGTGCTCTGGGTGAAAGCCTTCTGTCATATGGCTTAGTGTGTTGGACAGTGAATGAGAGATGTAGGGGTAAAATTGGGACTGTGAAAATAGATGGGTTTTGGCGAAGCATGAGAGGGACCTGCTTGGACTGCCTGTGGATCTTGGTAACAAATGATGATACTGAAAAATGTTTATAGATTCCTCAACATCATTGAACATATGGTAAAAATTTCGACAATTTTCCATGAGTGGAAATTATAGAAGTCGTCATCCCAGAAATTGGTACCCAAGAATCGAGTATTTCGGTTACCGTATCATGATAGTGTATACAGATTTTCAAAAATGGGGAAATGGTGTTTCTAGGAAAATGTCTAAACAATGTACAATTAGAATTTGAGGCATTTGCTTTAGGTTGTTTATTTAGATAATTGTGGCCTTGGTGCAAAAATGACTAAAGTCTGCTTTTGTGGCTTTCTGCATAAGTATGGTAACCTTGAACCTCTTGATCTCAGTAACATTGAATTTTCTCATCATGAAAATATTGAAGGGCAATTTGTTTTAATTGTTAAAAACCATTAAAAAACCAAATCATGCTAGCTTTGTGCCACTAAGGTGCTTGACTGTTGTGTAATCATTCTGTAAATTTGCTTGCAAATTGTCAGTTGACCTACACAATCGAAAAGGAGAGATAGCAGTGTTGAATGTTAAGGCCCCTCTCCAAATCACCATTGTTGTTACCTGTCGCCATACAGAGCAACTAGCAGCTCAGTTAGCTGCTGACTTCAGAAAACTGAACCAGTGACCATTTATTAAGTTGAGGCTGTCACCTATGAAAGCTCTTAAAGGACAACAGTTGCCAAGATATTGGCAAAATCAAATCGACATCATCAATAATAACCAACTCGTCTAGTCTATTTTAGGATTTCATTTTCTTGGTGTCAGGTGCTTATTATCATCAGGTGAAGAGGACTGTGTTAAAAGATTCAGAGGACATTGTGCTAAAGGTTGCAAATGGAAAACACAACCAGCCAACAGGAACTTATGGTGTGAGAATAGCCATCATTGACAGGATAGAGCTCTTCATATGTATTTTGCTAGACTGCAACCAAAATGTTGCCCTTATACAACGATTGCTTTGGGCGATGCCTGTCATTGAAGACACAATTCTGCTAGCATAATTGTGTCATGTTCTAGACTACAGTCAGGACACTGATTTGAGCTGTGAGGCTCTAATCAAGTGCAAAAATGGTATTTAACCTCACAAAAGAAATGTTTTCATCAGTGACGGTGATAACCATCACGACAGGAGAACAGTTGCCATAAACAACCCCAACTCATCGTTAGTGATTCTGTGTGTCAAGTATGGAAACAAGGCTGATAAATTGAGCATGGGCCATTGTGAAATGCTGTAGTACTCAACAATCATACAGGCTATCTACAGTTGAATATAGACAATTCAGAAGAGAGGGACAGTGTAACTTGAATGGAGGATCCAACAGCACTGCCGTACAAAGGGCCACTGTCTAGAATGAGATTTTCACTCTGCAGCGGAGTGTGCGCTGATATGAAACTTCCTGGCAGATTAAAACTGTGTGCCGGACCGAGACTTGAACTCGGGACCTTTGCCTTTCGCGGACAAGTGCTCTACCATCTGAGCTACCCAAGCACGGCTCACGCCCCGTCCTCACAGCTTTACTACTGCCAGTACCTCGTCTCCTACCTTCCAAACTTTACAGAAGCTCTCATGCGAACCTTGCAGAACTAGCACTCCTGAAAGAAAGGATATTGCGGAGACATGGCTTAGCCACAGCCTGGCGGATGTTTCCAGAATGAGATTTTCACTCTGCAGCGGAGTGTGTGCTGATATGAAATTTCCTGGCAGATTAAAACTGTGTGCCAGACCGAGACTTGAACTCGGGACCTTTGCCTTTCGCGGGCAAGTGCTCTACCAACTGAGCTACCCAAGCACGACTCACGCCCCGTCCTCACAGCTTTACTACTGCCAGTACCTCGTCTCCTACCTTCCAAACTTTACAGAAGCTCTCCTGCGAACCTTGCAGAACTAGCACTCCTGAAAGAAAGGATATTGCGGAGACATGGCTTAGCCACAGCCTGGGGGACGTTTCCAGAATGAGATTTTCACTCTGCAGCAGAGTTTGCACTGATATGAAACTTCCGCGAAAGGCAAAGGTCCCGAGTTCGAGTCTCGGTCCGGCACACAGTTTTAATCTGCCATGAAGTTTCATATCAGCGCACACTCTGCTGCAGAGTGAAAATCTCATTCTGGAAACATCCCCCAGGCTGTGGCTAAGCCATGTCTCCGCAATATCCTTTTTTTCAGGAGTGCTAGTTCTGCAAGGTTCACAGGAGAGCTTCTGTAAAGTTTGGAAGGTAGGAGACAAGGTACTGGCAGTAGTAAAGCTGTGAGGACGGGGTGTGAGTCATGCTTGGGTAGCTCAGTTGGTAGAGCAGTTGCCTGCGAAAGGCAAAGGTCCCGAGTTCAAGTCTCGGTCCGGCACACAATTTTAATCTGCCAGGAAGTTTCGGCCACTGACTAGCTTCAAACCCAGGAAACTGTATTCCACTCCAAAATATGGGGCCTTTGTTTTAAGAGGTGGAAGAGCAGTACTGTATGTTTTGTGTTATCTGCCATTGATTATCAGTTATAGTGGCTATTTGGTGACATGCAGGTCACAGGTTCAACTCTTGCTTCTGTATCATTTAGAACTTATGAAGTGCTAGCTGCGCATATCAGTAGTTTTGTTACAGTGAATGATGGTACACAAGTAAGCTGTTGTACATGCAGTAACTTCAGCTGCTTTCACATGTGTGCATGATTGGTTAAGCATAGTATGATGCGTAGATGCATCCCTCCCCCTCCAAATACGCCAATGCACAATGACGTGGCATGCACATAGCGTTGTTGTTGAGTGGTGCATGTGGACAGACATGGGCAGGTGCACCTATCTACACATCAAAAATGCTATGGAAGTATACACAGGGTGTATACGACCCGGGAGATCCAGGAAAAACCTGGGAATTTTTTCATCCTGGAGAAAACCAGGAAAAACCCGGGAATTTTTTAGAATTCTGGGAAGTTTTCATTGTTTTTGTTTTCATTTAAATTTTTGTAATTTTGACTGGTAAGAACTGATCCTCTAACAAAGGGTATTACTTTGTCCCACTACTGCAGAATAATACTGCAGCATTAAAACATGAATGAGAGAAAAAACGAAAATAAAAATTAAATTGCAAAGGAAACGCGCCATACAAAACACAGTGCTCACACGAGCGTCTGCCAGCCGCAAAATGTGTCAAAGGCTTTAGGAAGACCATGTAATGCTTCGTAACAACAAATTGCCTCCAATGAGCATAACGTCACAACTGTTTACATTAGATTCATTTTAGCAGTTGCGAGCGGTATCACGTGCATGCGCAGTTGAGTAGTACCTTCCCCCGCATCTGGCTATGGAAATGTGGCTGTTGGCTGTGTAAGCAGATGCAGCAAGCAACTAGATGCTACCGGTAAAAATTTTACTGGAGCATCCAAGCTGCCAGATTCATGCATGCGCAGCAGGCACAGATCTAGGAGGGGGGGGGGGGGGGCTATTCATATTCTTGAGGAGGGGGAAAAACCTTGTTTCACAAAGAGCCTAGCATCCAGCGCACGTTAGTCTATCAGTTATTCATATGACTTTGAAATGCATCCCTGTCCGTTTTTGAACACACTCTAAGTTGATTTCTGAATGAATCGTAAGTTCATTTGTGAATGTGTGTATAGTGTACATGATGTCTCTGTCAGGGGAATCCTAGTTGCATGTAGAAACAAACTTTCCTACAGACAAAAGGGGCTATACGAGCTGAGCGGAGTAAGGCCGAATGGATGAATGCCAACTGCTGTCTGATGGTGTGGTTGATTGGGTTTGCAAATGATGAGCGTTGTTATAATTACTAGCGAAATCCATAGATTCAGACTACAGGAGTGAAAATAAATGAATAACAGGTAAAAACAAAGATGATGTAACTTACCAAATGAAAGTGCTGGCAGGTCGACAGACACACAAACAAACACAAACATACACACAAAATTCTAGCTTTCACAACCAACGGTTTTTTCAGGAAAGAGGGAAGGAGAGGGAAAGATGAAAGGATGTGGGTTTTTGGGTAAGGAGTCATTCCAATCCCGGGAGCGGAAAGACTTACCTTGGGGGAAAAAAGGACAGGTATACACTCGCACACTCACACATATCCATCCGCACATACACAGACACGAGCAGACATTTGTAAAGGCAAAGAGTTCGGGCAGAGATGTCAGTCGAGGCGGAAGTACAGAGGCAAAGATGTTGAAAGACAGGTGAGGTATGAGCGGCAGCAACTTGAAATTAGCGGAGGTTGAGGCCTGGCGGATAACGAGAGGAGAGGATATACTGAAGGGCAAGTTCCCATCTCCGGAGTTCTGACAGGTTGGTGTTAGTGGGAAGTATCCAGATAACCCGGACGGTGTAACACTGTGCCAAGATGTGCTGGCCGTGCACCAAGGCATGTTTAGCCACAGGGTGATCCTCATTACCAACAAACACTGTCTGCCTGTGTCCATTCATGCGAATGGACAGTTTGTTGCTGGTCATTCCCACATAGAAAGCTTCACAGTGTAGGCAGGTCAGTTGGTAAATCACGTGGGTGCTTTCACACGTGGCTCTGCCTTTGATCGTGTACACCTTCCGGGTTACAGGACTGGAGTAGGTGGTGATGGGAGGGTGCATGGGACAGGTTTTACAGCGGGGGCGGTTACAAGGGTAGGAGCCAGAGGGTAGGGAAAGTGGTTTGGGGATTTCATAGGGATGAACTAACAGGTTACGAAGGTTAGGTGGACGGCGGAAAGACACTCTTGGTGGAGTGGGGAGTATTTCATGAAGGATGGATCTCATTTCAGGGCAGGATTTGAGGAAGTCGTATCCCTGCTGGAGAGCCACATTCAGAGTCTGATCCAGTCCTGGAAAGTATCCTGTCACAAGTGGGGCACTTTTGTGGTTCTTCTGTGGGAGGTTCTGGGTTTGAGGGGATGAGGAAGTGGCTCTGGTTATTTGCTTCTGTACCAGGTTGGGAGGGTAGTTGCGGGATGCGAAAGCTGTTTTCAGGTTGTTGGTGTAATGGTTCAGGGATTCCGGACTGGAGCAGATTCGTTTGCCACGAAGACCTAGGCTGTAGGGAAGGGACCGTTTCATGTGGAATGGGTGGCAGCTGTCATAATGGAGGTACTGTTGCTTGTTGGTGGGTTTGATGTGGACGGACGTGTGAAGCTGGCCATTGGCCAGATGGAGGTCAACGTCAATGAAAGTGTACAATGGAGTAGGACCAGGTGAATCTGATGGAACCAAAGGAGTTGAGGTTGGAGAGGAAACTGGAGTTCTTCTTCACTATGAGTCCAGATCATGAAGATGTCCTTTCATCTTTCATCTTTCCCTCTCCTTCCCTCTTTCCTGACGAAGCAACCGTTGGTTGCGAAAGCTAGAATTTTGTGTGTATGTTTGTGTTTGTTTGTGTGTCTGTCGACCTGCCAGCACTTTCATTTGGTAAGTCACATCATCTTTGTTTTTAGATGTATTTTTCCTATGTGGAATGTTTCCCTCTATTATAATGAATAACAGGTAAGAAAGATTACGTATTACCCTCTCGGTGTATTGAAGAAAATGAAATTTTGACAGAAAATTTTTGGCCAGATCGCTGTACTAGTAAGGGCCAGTTGTACAGTCCCCGGCTAGCAGCCGCTTTAAGTTTTATTCTGGAAGAAACGTGGAAAACGCGTTGTACGAACATGTAACAATGCCTAACCAGAGAATAATCGCAGGATAATAAAGCGGTGATCCTAGCAGAGTTGGTGAAGTTAATCTGCAAATAAACTTTGACATTGGAGGAATAGCTACAGAATTAGTGATAACAAGACTGTTTGTTAGAACGCGGAAGAAGTAATGGGGACATCACACAAATTATGGAACAATGTGATGATTCCTAGTTTGTATAAAAATTTTGTACTACTACTTTTCGATCTCATGCTTGAGAAACTGGAGCGTATGAATGAAACGTGAAACTATTTCGTAACGTAAAACTTTTTGCTTGTAGTAGGCCTAATAGGCATTTGAGATTGGTACTTTGTGAATTATATTGTCGTTCCAAAAAAATCGTTTGTGCCAAAAGTCTCTGTTTGGTGTGTGTTACAATTCTTGCAGTATTAGAAAGGCCTGTTTTGTTTTATGTAGCAGACAGTGACAAAATAGACATAATCAGATCGGGAAACCGCACTAGCCTTGGGTCCTATTTGTATTAACAGCTTTTTCAGTATTAGACAACGACATTTCGATTTTTCATGTAGCAAAACGTTTGATGAACTTTGATGAGGTAATAGATTCTTTCTCGGAAAGGAAAGCACACCATGTAAAGCTGTGGCAAGATTAGAGATAAAAAATTCTAGGAGCTAAGGATTGAAGAAATGTGTGTTGTCCTGCTTGTCTCATGTCTTTACTGGGTTTATGTATTCAGCTTCTAGCACGTATGGCATTATGCCACAGTAAACAACCAAACATGAGATAACACAGTACCGGTACTCCAAGAAAATTTACATCCTGAAAACCACATTGAAAAGCGTAATATCAGGTTGTGGCCTACTTCACTGGGAATCTGGACATAAGAATGTGCACTTTAAATGTGCACATTTTAGTATAGATCACGAAATTCCGATGCTTTTGGAGTATCCTCTGATGTCTTGTTTCTTTTGTGACATAATGTAAGATCTTTTAATGTTTTACACGTACGAACATACGGTCTCCCTACAACATCGTAGCTGCGCCAAGCACGGTGACGCCTGTCATCTGGCGCTCTCTGGCAACTGCAGAAACGAAAAAAGCATTACCATCAAAGTAAATTTCCGTTTACGCAAGTTGATCTATGTGCGAGAATGTACGATGAATTTCTTAAATGACAGAGCGTTTGACTCTCATTTAAAAATGAACTCTTTGATGACGAGCCATTTAGATGAATTTCGAGCCCAAAGATCAGACATTTATGTCGTTATTAAAAATTTTATTGGTACATTTGTGCGATGTATCTTAAATTGTAATACGCCCATAAAAGACAACATTATATGTGAAAGCTTAGCTTCTCTTGCAGCGTATTAATCTTATAGACCAATATTATATGTGAAAGCTTTGCTTTTTGTGTAGCAACACTATGTATATTAATTGAAACCATTAGCTATTTTTGTTTGTGTGTTTGCACTACTTAACAGTGATGTTGCTATTGGCTGACTACATCACGTTTCCTAAGCTCTGAATACCCACTGTCATCGGCTGGCGAGATCACGTGACCTGAGCTGTGACTGGCTTACAAAAGTGCATGGTAATCTCCATTTCAGTGCTTCAGAAAGTAACATGCGGTGTTCGGTGGAATTCGAATTTATACTTTCGTAATATGAAAATATGCAGTGGACATGTTGGTGCACATCAACGATCTTTCCAAAACGTGTTTTTTTCCCTGTGTTTAGTTTTCTAAAGTACCGGGAAATTCTATGCCTGTGTATATAACCATAAACATTCAAAGAACTGAAAAGTTATACAGTTCATAGAGAAAATATACTGTCAGTTAATAGGGAAAAAAAGTATGTTTTCACCCGGGAGAAAGTGTATTTTTAACCGGGAAATCCGGGAGAAATCTGGAAGTTTTTTTTTTCCTTGTCCGTGTATACACCCTGTATACATTATACATTCTGCACATTATGCAACAAATTTAATAAATTTTTAAGATGGTTTATGTTCACTGAAGAAGAAGAAGAAGAAAATGTCCCATCCCCTTCTTCACACTTTTAAGCATCTACTTCTCTCTTTTTGCTTTATAAAGTAACCTATGTTCTTCCTGGAGGTGCAAGCTATCTTCATACCAAATTTCCTCAAAACTGGTTTCACAGATTAGTCACGAAAACATAATGGAGTCTTTACTCCTGGAGCATTGACAGTGCCTTTTGTTTTTCGACTGACAAAACTATTTTTATGAGTTTCTGGCGACGCAATTGGCTTCTCCCACAATCTTTACATCTTGGGTCTGTTTCTCTTCCATTCATTGAAACTATGAAATTCCTGGGGCTCATGCTTGATAGGAAACCTGTTGGTCCTCCCGTGTGTCTTAACCTGTACGCGGTTCCTCAGTGTCCTTCTTGTCCTTAATGGTACTTCCTGGGCTGCAGATCGAACTACCCTCCTTTTTTTGTACCACTCCCTTCTCCGTTTCAAACTAGGCTATGGGTGCTGTGTTTATGTGTCTGCACGTCCGTCCCTCTTATGCCATCTCAACACTGGCCACCATCTTGGCCTCCATTTGGCCACTGGCGCCTTTTACACTAGTCCGGTTGAGAGTCTGTATGCTGAAACTGCTGAACTACCACTGTCCTACCATTGTGACTTTCTCCTCAGCAGGTATGCGTCCCGTTGTTCTGCTTTGCGTGGCCATCCATCGTATGCCTCCTTCTTCAATGATTCCTTTGATCGCCAGTATGGGGTGCATCCCTCTTCTCTGTTACCTCCTGGAGTCCGCTTTTGGCACTTGCTCTGGTGGCTTAACTTCACAACTACCTGCAAATTTCCCGCTGGGTGAGAACCCCCCTTCACAATCCTGGCCGGTGTTCACATTGGCCTTCATTTGCTTCCTAAGGACACTACTCCTGTATCACTCTATCCCCTTAAGTTTCACGACCTTCACATAGTACCTTTGTGTACACTGATGGCTCACGAACTGACCGTGATGTCGAGTATGCCTTCATCATTGGTGCCCGCGTCTTTTAGTATCGACTTCCAGCATACTGCTCAGTATTTACAGCAGAGCTCTTCGCCCTCTATCAGCCCATGGAGTACATCCGGCGACACAGACTTTCGAATTGTGTCCTTTGCTCAGACTCACTCAGCGCCCTGGAAAGTCTGTGTGCCCTGTACCCCCACCATCCCTTAGTACAACAGGTCCAGGAAAACTGTCACTTGCTCAGTCTTGGTGGAGCCACTGTAATGTGTCTGTGGATTCTTGGTTGCCGTCATGTCAGGAGGTGGTGTTGCTTTGGCACCGCAATTAGTCCTCCCTTCATGGGAATAATCTCTGGCGTATTAAGCCTCTCCCACCGGTTTTAACGACCTCCTCTTGGCCCTCCCACCAGGAGGAGGTCATTTTAACTAGGTTGTATATTGGGCACTGCCTTTTTAGCCATCGTCATTCGATAAGTGGCGCTCCCCCACCACTTTGTACACATTGCCCCCAAATTTTAACTGTCTGCCGCTTCGTGACAGAATGCCCATTTTTTAACTGTTTACGTTCCCACTTGGGTTTGCTGTCTGAGTTATCGGCCATTTTAGCAAATGACATGTGGGCTGTCGACCGCATTTTACTTTTTATCTGTCAAAGTAATATGGTGAAGGCCATTTAATTTTTAGTTTTGGACCTCTATTTCTGTATGGTGTCTTTTGTAGCCCTTTTTCCACATCCTTGTTTTTAGATGTCTTCTCTTATGTCAATTGGGATTGATGTATAGTGGTTTTTTAACTCCTCTGTGTCTTCATATTCTATAGTTTTGACTTGGGTGTGTATGACTCGTTATTTTTGCGCCCTAAAACAAAACAAAACATACCTTTAAAGTGCTAAGAGATTTAACCCCCTCTCTCTTCTAAGTGATACCATTGAGGATATGTATGCCAGGTGTCCCTCATAAGAGTCATCAAGTGCATTACCTCTGATTTTTCAGCAGATATTTACTTTTTATGGACTTGAGGCACATCAGTGCTCAGAGCCTTGGTAAGCTATGATCCGTCATAAGGACTGATATCATTTTTACTTACTCATCCGTGAGTGTTTTGTGCTAGCTGTCCTTGCTTTATTAATGTCTGGTGTACTTCAGGTATGCTGTACTGTTGATAGACAGAGGTAGCACAAAGTTCAGAAACACGAGCAAAGACAGTGCAGGAAGCGGTTGAATTTTTGGTGAAGCAGATGACTAAACTATTGGAAAAGAATGCCACATTAAAAAAGCAGGTGGGCACTAATGGCAGCCGATGCATGTAGACAGGATGAGCTAACCAGGATCTACATCTACATCTACATCTACATCTACATGGATGCTCTGCAAATCTCACTTAAATGCCTGGCAGAGGGTTTATCGAACCACCCTTACAATAATTCTCTATTATTCCAATCTCAAACAGTGTGCAGGAAAAACAAATACCTATATCTTTCCATGCGAGCTCTGATTTTAGTTATTTTATTATGATGATCGTTTTTCCCTGTGTAGGTCAGTGTCAACAAAATATTTTCACAATCGGGGGAGAAAGTTGATGATGGAAATTTCACCACAACAGAAAACGCCTTTGTTTCAATGAAATCCACTCCATATCCTGTATGTCAGTGACATGATCTCCCTTATTTCTTTATAATACAAAATATGCTGCTCTTCTTTGAACTTTCTCAATATACTCTGTTAATCCTATTTGGCAAGGATCCCACACCGTGCAACAGTATCCAAAAGAGAATGGACAAGCGTAGTGCAGGCAGTCTCTTTAGTAGATCTGTTGATTGCGTAAGTGTTCTGCCAATAAAACACAGTCATTGGTTTGCCTTCCCCACAACATTTTCTGTTTGCTCTTTCCAATTTAAGTTGTTCGTAATTTTAAATCCTAGGTATTTAGTTGACTTTATGGCCTTTAGATTTGACTTATTTATGGTATAACCAAAGTTTAATGGATTCCTTTTATTACTTATGTGGATGAGCTCACACTTTCTATTATTTAGGGTGTTACCAGTTTTTGCATCATACAGATATCTTGTCTAAATTGTTTTTCAATTTGTTTTGACCTGATGACTTTATTAGATGATAAATGGCAGTGTCATCTGCAAACAACCTAGACTGTTGCTCAGATTACCTCCTAAATCATTTATATAGATGAAAGTTCAGCAGATGCCCTACAACACTTCCTTGGGGAACACCAGAAATCACTTGTGTTTTACTCAATGGCTTTCCATCAGTTACCACGATCTGTGACCTGTCCGACAGGAAATCACGAATCCAGTCATATAACTGAAACGATATTCCATAAGCAAGCTATTTGACTACAAGCTGCTTGTGAGGCACAGTGTCAAAAGCCTTCTGGAAATTTAGAAACAAAAAATCAATTTGAAATACCATATCAATAGCAATCAACACTTCATGTGAGTAAAGAGCTAGTCATGTTTCACAAGAACATTGTTTCATAAGAACATTGTTTCATTCAATGTATCTGTTCCTTCCTTGGATCCCATCTCAGATAGTCTAGTGTCTCCTTTTTTGGATAAAGTGCCTGATGACGTGTCAGTGTTTATTGACAATATGGAAGTTTGTGGTAGTCTGAGCACTTGATCAGACAAAGTACATTTGCACATGACCTGATTATAATTGATGGGAGAGGTTAAGATGTAAGTCATGTATCATGAGGGGTTGAATAATGTGCTTATATTTGAATAACTCAAGAAGGGATGCCTATCAGCACCATCACAAGTAGAATATTGTCAGATTCTTCAAGGAACAACTTAGTGGGATGTCCCAGAAATGAAACAAATGAGTGATAAAATTCTTAGATCAAATTAGGAAAATCAGTGCACAGACACATGAATTAACACACAATGATGAGGCAGATAAAATTATTTCCCAAGAGGCAGAGCACAGAATGCTAGACATATTTTGAAGAGGAGCTCTGCCTGATATGTTGTTAACTGAGCAGGTGGAGAATCCAAATTTAGCTGCTGCCATTAAGGTTGCATTTGGAAACACCACCACCAACCACAGTGCTATGAGTGCAGGGTGGTGGCATATAGGGCACGATACTGTCAGAATAGGAAGCAAAGTGGACAATGTCCAGATAAGGATTCCTTATATGCCAACAGGAATTCCTTAATGACCGAGCAGCACTCCCAGAGGAGAGTTTGACCATGGCCTATCAGCCCGGACATTTTAAGTGAAGACAATACCGGCTGTGAAAGCCTACATTGTATGGTGTATGCTGAGTTGGAGTGTTGTTTGGTTAACATGATGAACTGAATGGAACATCAGTTTTGGTGGACACAGGGGCTCATATGTCAGTGACTAGTGTCGACATCTGTGGCAGAAAGAGATTGAATTCTCTATGAAACAATGGCTACATCAGTATCTCTGTCCATATCAAACCTACTAACCATTAGCAATACCTCCACTTCGACAGCTGCCACCTGTTCCATGCCAAGAACTCCCTTCCATACAGCGTAGTCAAACATAGTCATTACATCTGCAGTGACGAGCGGTCCCTCTCAAAATACACCGAGGATCTCACTGAGGTCTTCACAGACTGTAATTATCCTCACAACCTTGTACAAAAACAAATCTCCTGTGCCTTATCTTTTCAGTCTCCCATCACCTCCCAGTTTCACCATCAGGCCACAGAGAAGCATTCCCCTTGTAACACAGTACCATCCAGGACTGGAGCAACTGAATTAGATTGTCAGTAAGGATTTTGATGACCTCTCATTGTGCCCCGAAATTAGAAATGTCGTGACCACTATCCTTCCCACCCCTCCCACAGTGGTATTCCGCCGTCCAGCAAACTTACCGTATTTACTCGAATCTAAGCCGCACTTTTTTTTCCGGTTTTTGTAATCCAAAAAACCGCGTGCGGCTTAGAATCGAGTGCAAAGCAAGCAGAAATTCTGAAAAAAGTTTGTGGGTGCCGCCACAACTTACTTCTGCCGTCGAATATATGTAGCGCTACACAGGCATACTCTGTAGGCACAAAGATAAATACTGGCGCCAAAACCTCTACGTCAGTAAATAAATTTAAAAAAAAAGGTGGAAAGACGAGCTATTTTCTCTGCCCCGAGTTTCGACCACTGCATTTTCATATATTATTCAACGAAGTAAATACAAATTCCGTATTGTTCATCTTTGAATATAGCAGCATTTCAATGTACTACGAAAATCCGACTGGCAAGACTGTTTGGGATGTTTGTCAATATGGCCAACTCTACGTTCTGAATTTTTTCCTATCTGTGAGAAGAGATGGTTGCTAATAGGAACTTTTATAAATTGTGAATCACATGCAGTATTCTCATCACCATTAGAAGAATATGCATATAAACATTTTGCCATGTATTGTTTCATGTTTGCTGTTATCTCATTTAAATCCTGTCTGCCTAATAAACGACGAAACTAGAGTGAGACAACAGTAAACGCGGAAGAATAGGCCTATACATATCATGCATGTTTATATCCATATTATTCTTATGCTTAGTAGTGATACAGTCAGAAATGAAGCACGGCAATTGACTAGATTTTTAAATCTAAGATGACTCTCTTTTTCTGTGTAGAATATAATGTACTAAAGAGGCGCCTGCAAAGATTTTCAAACGGAGAAAAATTTTTGCTAAACCCTCGTTCAGAACATCTTCTATCATACGCAGTCTATTATTTGGTTCTTGTTGATCATTATCAAAGAAAGCAGCAGTGTAAGTAACAACAAATAGCAGTTTCTTGCCATTGTTTTGCTAATGAGATGATTCCGTTCTCTCTCTCTCTCTCTCTCTCTCTCTCTCTCTCTTTTTTTTTAATTGTAGTGCGCACCAAAGCAAGCCATGCCGCGAGCGGCAACAGGCTGTAAACAAGCACTATCAGAATGCGACTAACAATGCATGACACAGTACAGTAATGCATTTTCAGCTTAGAGTGACGTAAACACCTATAACAAAGAAAACTGCGCTTATCAGATCAAAGAAAAATAAGCAATCAATTCAAACCAGACGAAGCACGTGGAAAAGGAAGGGTACCCGTATAAATACGGACGGAGCGCCTGACGCATAGCAATGGCTACCTGATAAAGCGTAATTGCTAAGCTTACGATTCGAACCAAACTACTGTAGCTGTATCTTCATTCATTCGACCTAAATTGTGTCTCATATTACAATGGACAAACTTTGTTTCGATTTGGAGATGCGGCCTATAATTTTTCTCTCCCCTTGAATTTCGAGTCTCAAATTTCAGGTGCGGCTTAGATTCAGGAAATTTTTTTTCTTTGGTTTTGAGTCTCATTTTTCAGGTGCGGCTTCGATTCGAATAAATACGGTATGCAACATACTCGTCCATCCCAACACAACCCCTGCTCCCAACCCCTTACCTCATGGCTCATATCTCTTTAACAGACTTAGATGCAAGACCTGTCCCATATATCCTCCCACCACCACCTACTCCAGTTTGGTCAGTAACATCACCTATCCCATCAAAGGCAGGGCTACCTGTGAAACCAGTCATGTGATCAACAAACGAAGCTGCAACCACTGTGCTGCACTCTACTGGGCATGACAAGCAACATGCTGCCTGTCCACATGAATGACCATCGACAAACTGTGGCCAAGAAATGACTGGATCACCCTGTTGCTGAGTACACCACCCAACATGACATTCTTCATTTCAATGACTGCTTCGCAGCTTGTGCCATATGGATCCTTCCCACCAACACTAGGTCTTCTGAGTTGCGCAGATGGGAACTCTAGCTGCAACCTATCCTACCCATAACCCTCCTGGCGCAACCTCTGTTAGACATTGTCCTCAGCCATCCAGGCCCTTCCCTATTCCCATTCCAGCACTACATAGCCCTCTATTCCCCCAATGCACTCAGTCTTTTTACTTCCCCACCTCTCCCCTGAACTCCATCTAACCTCCCAGCTGCACATAGCTGCCCTATCCTCTCTCCACCTCATCCCTACATGCTCCCCAGCAGCACTTCACTGTCCCCCACCCCTACCCTGCTATGCCTCCCTCTCCCTGCTGCAGCCTCCTCCTTATCGCCACCCAGTTTCCTGCACTGCTGCTGCTGCTGCTGCTCCTGCTGCTCGAAGTGTGGCTTCAGATGCCAGAGACTGCAGTCATGTGTGTGTGTGAGCTGCATTTGTGTTATAGGATGAGTAGCAACTATCCTCTTCATAATATTGAATTCTTTATGATGTACATTGTATGAAGACAGTGATGTGGTGTCATTGCAGTCAACATTGCCCAGTTTCTGTAATAGACCAAGCAACTTTTGGGAATATATGGAAGTATTATCC
Organism: Schistocerca nitens; assembly: GCF_023898315.1. Lineage (NCBI taxonomy): Eukaryota > Metazoa > Arthropoda > Insecta > Orthoptera > Acrididae > Schistocerca > Schistocerca nitens. The sequence goes on from NC_064622.1 coordinate 346,483,008, forward strand.
CCTGAAAGTGCACAATCCTAGAGTTGGATTTTCTGAATAGGCGTCACGCAAAATTGATCTGTCACAACACACTATAAAACTAGTGGGACATTATTCCAGCTAGGAACACCCACTGCAAATGGTACTTTGTCATAAAGTATGCCAATCATGAAGATGGAACTGAATAAACTGCATACCATTAATTAAAACTCAATTTGTGTGATAAAGTACCAAGAAATACAGGAAAATTACTGTGGGTGAGTGTGGATACTGAACAGCTGAATGATATGTTGTGTGTTATGGGACCATCTTAATACAATGAGAAAATGGATACTTTGCATCGTTTTTACATAGAAGCATGGCTTGCATGCAAGAAGTAGATGCAAATTACAAGGTTCCAGTGAGAAGGGATAATTTTGGCTCAAATGAAGTGGATCTGTGAAAAGGATTACTGATTGCTGATTTGGATGTCTTGGACAATTTAGAAAAGTCAAGTAGGGACTTTGGCTGTAAGCAGACTGTTAGTGCATCTGCAGTATGTGAAAAAGTACAGAATTTAAAAGAGGAAGATAGGAGGGCTGTAGACAATCTGTTAATACAATTCATGGATTTGTTCAGTCCCAGTGGACCATTACCAACAACACCTGTCACGCAGCATAGAATTCCAACTGGGAATAACCTGTCTTGTCTACAGGAAACCACACAGAGTACCACACCACACACAACCAATAATGGAGGAATTCATTAATGAATAGTGGAAGGATGAAATTATTGAGGAGAATGATAGTCCATTGGGAGCCCCTGTTGTCATTCTGGCAAAGAAATCAGATGGGATGAAGAAATACAGGCTTTATTACAATTACTGATATCTGAATGCAAGAATGGAGATGGATGCATATCCTATACTGCATATAACAGAAATGTTGGAAAACCTGGATCACTGTAAATATTTCTCCACAATGGATTTAAAGAGTGGGTATCGCCAATTGGAAGCGGTTCCAAAATAATCGTCGAGGACTGCTTTTACCATTCCATGGGGACACAGCCAATATTGATGGATGCTGTTTGGGCTTAAGAATGCACCAGCCACTTTCCAGATGTCCCTAGTAGGAATTCTAAGGGAACTAAAACCACATGGTATATTTAGTCAATATTATTGTGTTTTCTAAAGATCTAGAGCAGCATGCACAATTGGGGGAATTGTTTAAGAGGTTGCATGTGACACGTGTAATGCTAAATATTGAGACCTGTCACTTTGTGCCCACAGAGGTAAACTATCAAGGTCAAGTGATTAGTCAAGATGACGTGAAGACATACCCTGTATTGATATGTGCTGTCCATTGTTTATTACCATTGCAAACTGCAAAACAATTCCAATGATTTTCATGGATATGTAATTATTGTTGAAAATTTGTCAGAGGGTTTGCTGATATCCCTAGACCATTAATGCATTTGCTAAAATAAAAAAAAAGGGGGGGGGGGTAAAATTCCAGTGGATAACAGACTGCCAAACTGCATTTGAGAAACTGAAAGATGCACTAATGACTATCCCAGTATTAATATTTCCAGATTATGAGAGAGAGTTTGTTCTGTCCTATGATGTGAGCAACTAGGCAGTAGGGTGAATTCTAAGTCAGGATGTGAATAGTGTGAACACCTAGGAGCACATGTAACAAAAGTTGAATAAAGTGTGCCAGAAGTACTCAGTCACAGAGGAGAAGACTTTGAGCAGCGTATGTGGTATTACCTAAAACTTTCTGATAAATAAAAACTGTGTGCTGGGCCGGGACGCAAACCTGGAACCTGTGCCTTTCACGGGCAGGTGCTCTACCAACTGAACTACCTGAGTACAACTCGTGACCTGTCCTCACTGCTTTGCTTCTGCAACTACCTCATCTTCTACCTTCCTACCAGATTGGAGTTCGAGTCCAGCATACAATCTTAATTTGCAAGGAAGTTTCATATCAATGTGCACTCCCCTGCAGAATGAAATTCATTCTGTTATTACCTACTTTTGCTGTTAACTGTATGGTAGGAAATTCTACATTATGGTAGAAAATTCAACATCAAAATGACTATTAAAGTTGAAGGATCATTCAAGCAGATTAACTCGTTGGACAAAGAAGCCAAGTGAATTCGATTATGAGGTAGAACACAAACTCAGTAGGAAACATAGCAGTGCTGATGGCTTTAAGCTGAAAGGTGGTGGTCACACACACACACACACACACACACACACACACACGGTAGACGTCTCTCAGAGTGGAAAGATGTCCAGACTGCTGATGTGAATCGACAGTTACTGAGGACACAGCTGCATTTTGCTTTGCACAATGGGCTGTTGTGCAGAGTGACAAAGTTTGAATCGTATATTGTGCTACTCACAGCTCTGAGGGACAAAGTGTTGAAGGAAGCACACAATCATATATTAGCAGGTAACAGAGGACAGACAACTGATTGTCAAGTAACTGAACAGTTCTGGTGGACAACAAGAAGACAGGCTGTTGATCAGTATGTGAGTAGTTGCATACCATGTGCACAAAATACCAATCTCTGTCATCAACCAATACCGCTTCAAAGGTTACTGAAGGCATCTATATCATTTGTAATGGTAGGAATGGTTGTGTTCAGTCCATTCAGCCTGCTCCACTGGGTAACCGATACGTGATAACCAGCACAGAACATTTCTCACATTACATAGCAGTTTTTGCAATCCTGAATGAACAAACGAGTGTAGGGGCTCATACAGTGGCTATTGAACTTTGGTGTTCCCGACACAATAATTACAGATCAGTGTACCAAATCCATGTCCAAGCTGCTTAAACGGATGTGCCAAATATTGTGAATCCAGAAATTATGAACTAGTTCCTTCCACCCTCAAATGGAAGAGCAGAATATGGTAAAATATTAAGTCACTATGTGAACGGACACCACAACAACTGGGATATTTACGTGCCTTACCTTGTGGCTACGTAAAATTCTAAAGTATGTGACAGTCTTCGACTCTCTTTATCATATGCTAGAAAGGTGCTATCGCCTGTCGAAGAGATTAAGTGTAAAGTTGGGAAAAATGGAGAGTCATTGAAGAAGTTTGTGCATATGTTTCAGAATTCGTGGAAATGAGAAGGAAAGCAAATATATAAGCACTTGAGCTGCAAAAACAAATGAGACACCTTGTTGTTAAGCTATCTGAGTGTAAAATGGGTCAGTAGGTTATTCTGGCAAATTCCTTAACACCAACAGAAATTACATTAGTCATGAATGTGAAGCTACAGTTACTGATGAGAACTTCCATTGTTTATGTAGGGCACTTTAAACCTTTTAAGGGTACTCTGGACACTTTGCTTCACGTGGCAGTGCCCTAACCCCGGGAAAGTTAAAAGTAAGAAGAGGAGAAGAGAAGTGAGAACTGATGAGCAGAATGCACACAGAGTGCTTACACACTCAGATTACATCAGTGCAAACCAAACTCTGTGGGATATATATAAATGGTTTGAGGTAAACCATGTGATAATTGTATCATTGTGTTAGTATAGTGGAGTTGTAATTTTGGTGTACATGTGGTGGTGTTACTAAATTCTGTGATAGACAGACAGTTTGTAAGTGAATGGGAGGATGGTATGTAAATACCAGTCTCGCAAGAGGGGGAGGGAGAATGATGCAAATTCCTTTCCTCTAGGTGGTTTAGCACCAATACTGTCCAGAGTTGGTATGATAATTCTAATGATATTGCAGCTCTTTGTGGGAGAAGTAGTGGATGCACTACAGTACTAATGGAACAGAGTTGTCATTGTTTTATCATGTGACAATGGTCAAGATTAATACCGATAGAGCTAGGCTTTATGCATTTGCTTGGTTCCCCATGGCAAGTGTGGATGTGTGTTACCGGTGTTTCATGGTCCATCCCTACCCGGTAAAATAGAACATTTGTATGGGAGAAAACTCAGGTGTTGCAGATGTCCAAGGAGAGGAGTAACCGTGTTGTCAGTGGATGAGCTCCATTTGCTTCAAAGAAAGAGGATTACAGTATGCCCAACCAGGATGGTTCAGAGTGGCACATGAGTGTGTGAAATGGAGTTATTCCTGGGTAAAGTGTAAGTGGCAGGATGCCAGAGGGATGTTCAGACACTACACCCATACTTTCAGAGAGTGGGAAGGCATTGAGTTTACTCCATATTTGTTCCACAGGTAGTGATTGTGAACTGTTACAAGGACATCTCAAGAGAATGAGGAGGTCAGACTCACAAACTAGCACAATATTCATTACTGGTGCTACCTGTGAAAAGTGGTGGGAATGGCATCCCTTTTCCCAGTGCCATCACTTTACTAATGGTAATAAACCTGACACAACTTTCATTGTATTAGAGAGAAAAACAATTAGACATTTTGCCAACCCAGAACCTAGTCTATTTAAATGGCATCGTAAAACAAGACCACCTCCACTCATTGGGGGATCTTACAGCTTCACAGAAGGGTCATTTTATCATTGAGCAAATGTTTCAGCATGTACAGCAGGATTGTGATAAGCAGTACAAAACATCATGATCATGAGTATCACAGTTTTTGGTACTGCTGTTACTCTGGTTTTGCTTTGTCTAAACTGGATGTATCTTGGGCACAGACCCATTTACCCTCATGAGCTCCCAGTGCATCAATTACCAATGGATTGGGCTACTGGCAGCAACTAATGGTTAGTTGAGTAAGAGTTAGATATGGAGCTGTCTGATAAACAAGGAGAAATGCTAAGCATGAGAAAGAATTGAGCAGAACTATTTGCTGTTAAATGATTGCTGGGAAATTTGACAAGGAAAGAGAATTTGATGATGTAATTATACTATTTTGTAAGTGATGATACAGTGGACTCTTGCTCCTATGAAAAAACAAGAAAAGTTCAGTAGACTAATTATGGAAATTATTTAATTGGATAAATAAAAAAATCTACTCACCAAGCGGTGGCAGAAAACACACATAAAGGACTGTTGTGATTAGCAAGCTTGCGGAACCAGTGACTCCTTCAGGCAGAAGGGCTGAAGGGGAAGGAAGAAGGATGAAGGAAAAGAACTAGAGAGGTCTAGGAAAAGGAGTAGATTTTGGGAAAGTCACCCGAAACCACGGGTCAGGGGAGACTTACCGTACGGGATGAGAAGGAGAGACTGATTATTGGGGACTGCATCGGACGAGATTTGAAAACCTGAGGGCTTAAAGGTGGAAGACAGGGTAATATGCAAGGCAGAAATTGCTACTAAAACATTGTGCATGAGTTAATAAAAGTGAGAAGCTAAGTGCATTATATGTAACAGAGGTGGGAGGGGGTGGTGAAAAGTAGATGGGAAAGACAACGAAAGATGCAAAAAAATTAAAATGGAGTGAAGCAAAGAGTAGTTACAGTGAAGAAAAGCTGATACGCAAGAAATTAACATAAATTAAGACCAGATGGGTGGTGAGAACCAAGGACATGTTGTAGTGCTAGTTCCCACTTGCAGAGATCTGAGAAACTGGTGTCTGGGGGAAGAATCCAGATGGCGCGTGTGGTGAAACAGGTGCCGAGGTTACGAGTGTCACGCTGTAAAGCATGCTCTGCAACAGGATATTGCGAGTTGTCAGTATATACCCTCTGCTTTTGCAACAGGCAAGTTGCCTGAGACTGCAGTCGTGCGTACCTATTGTTGACAAAGGCCTTAGTGGCTGAAAGCTTTAATTGTGAGAGGCTTTTTGTTGTGCCTATCTGCGACTCAGCATCTCTGCTATATGGTGAGTAGCAATTTTCCTTCTCATAATATTGTTAGGTCACATTCAAATGGTTACAGGTGTGGAAAATACAGCTGTAGTAAACACCTTAACTACTTGAATATGACTTATGATTGTAATTGCAATAGTGGGTATTGTAACGGTCTGTAGCGAAAATGAAGTCCTCTAACAAATTCAATGAATCTGTGATCCGACAACACAATATAATAGCGTAAAATATGGAATTGCCCATTATACAGTGGAATAGCTGCATTTGTACAGCTTGGAGATATCTTTCAGAGGCTGTTGTAAGTATGCAGTACATGGTGACATATATTGCTTCACTGCGAATGACTGTTTTGTATAACTTGGCCAGCAGGTATATGGGCATTTGCACACCAGATAGTACTCCAGTGTTCTGCCATCACATCCAAGCAGCTATGATTTTAGCTCTTACATCACTGATGATGCTGCCATTGCTTTATTGATGGGGTTTAAAGTTTTGAGTTTTAGATTTTGACTTTTGGTTTGGTGTGTTCCATGATGAGAAACTGTTTCCAAATGTCTAATTTTAGCAATATTTAACTGGAGTCATAAATTACTGAGATACTCATACCGTGCCAGGATTTTTTGTGATCCTGTTTTGTGGAAGCAGCAATTGTGACATTATCATTGTAAAGCCCAAGGTATGTTCTGCTTCATGTTTCATATGTTGATATCAATGACCAAGCTGAACAATACTGATGACAGTGAGACCCCCCATGCTCCCAACTATCATCAGATTGCTGTTGTATAGACATTCCTATGCAACATTTTGACCTGGTCAGTATGGTGTACATACACATTGTAATTTGAGTGTGTAGCAAAATTTGTTGGTTTGGATTGAATGTAGGGAAAGAGTGTGCAATAGTGAGGCTTTCTCACTGTTCATCAGTGAAATTTATTACCTCTGATTTTAAGTCTCAGTAATGAGTGACAGGCAGCTAATAATTCAAAAGGTAAAAGTACTTTGGAACTAGAATGTGTGCTGTTGGTCTAATGTTGTTTCATATTCTCTCCCTTGGCCGCATGAGCTTGATTATCCAGCATTTTATGTAGTTTTTCCTTCCCTTTACAAAGAAAAAATTTGTTTGTTCTTTGTCTTGATGAAGGAATGTAAAACTTTAAGATTTGGCTTTTTTATTGTTGTTTAGTCTTGCTCCAAAAGTCCCTGTTGAGAGGATGATGAGTGTAGACTCCTCTGCTGTCAATAATAATAATAATAATAATAAAGAGCAATTAGATGAAAAGAAGCAGAAATTACAAGTATTGGCCAAACGACTTAGAAGATACAAAAAAAGTGAAAATAGAAGGAAACAAAACCAAACATTCAACACAAACCAAAAGAAATTTTACCAGACAATAGATAACACACACATTAAAATAACACACACAAAGAAAGAAAGAAATAAGTAATAATAATAATAATAATTATTATTATTATTATTATTATTATCTTCTTTCGTTTCTCAGACCTTAGGTCTGGTTAAAAATGGAAAGTGACGCGGACCTTGATCAAGCGTGACTTCCTTTTAACTGTACGGTATATGTTACATTGCATTTAGGAACTTTCGTGTAATTGAACATGTATCAATAATTACAGATTTCTGTAGTTGTATATATACGTTTGGATGCAGCTGTATTGCGTTGATGTACTGGTGGATATTGTGTGGTATGACTCCTGTAGTTGATAGTATAATTGGTATGATGTCAACTTTATTCTGATGCCACATGTCTTTGACTTCCTCAGCCAGTTGGATGTATTTTTCAATTTTTTCACCTGTTTTCTTTTGTATATTTGTTGTATTGGGTATGGATATTTCGATTAGTTGTGTTAATTTCTTCTTTTTATTGGTGAGTATGATGTCAGGTTTGTTATGTGGTGTTGTTTTATCTGTTATAATGGTTCTGTTCCAGTATAATTTGTATTCATCATTCTCCAGTACATTTTGTGGTGCATACTTGTATGTGGGAACGTGTTGTTTTATTAGTTTATGTTGTATGGCAAGTTGTTGATGTATTATTTTTGCTACATTGTCATGTCTTCTGCGGTATTCTGTGTTTGCTAGTATTGTACATCCGCTTGTGATGTGGTCTACTGTTTCTATTTGTTGTTTGCAAAGTCTGCATTTATCTGTTGTGGTATTGGGATCTTTAATAATATGCTTGCTGTAATATCTGGTGTTTATTGTTTGATCCTGTATTGCAATCATGACTCCTTCCGTCTCACTGTATATATTGCCTTTTCTTAGCCATGTGTTGGATGCGTCTTGATCGATGTGTGACTGTGTTAGATGATACGGGTGCTTGCCATGTAGTGTTTTCTTTTTCCAATTTACTTTCTTCGTATCTATTGATGTTATGTGATCTAAAGGGTTGTAGAAAGGGTTATGAAATTGCAGTGGTGTAGCCGATGTATTTATATGAGTGATTGCTTTGTGTATTTTGCTAGTTTCTGCTCGTTCTATAAAGAATTTTCTTAAATTGTCTACCTGTTCATAATGTAGGTTTTTTATGTCGATAAATCCTCTTCCTCCTTCCTTTCTGCTTAATGTGAATCTTTCTGTTGCTGAATGTATGTGATGTATTCTATATTTGTGGCATTGTGATCGTGTAAGTGTATTGAGTGCTTCTAGGTCTGTGTTACTCCATTTCACTACTCCAAATGAGTAGGTCAATATTGGTATAGCATAAGTATTTATAGCTTTTGTCTTGTTTCTTGCTGTCAATTCTGTTTTCAGTATTTTTGTTACTCTTTGTCTATATTTTTCTTTTAGTTCTTCTTTAATATTTTATTTTTATTATTATTATTAAACCAATGTGAAATTTATGATAGACTATAACGATATGTACAAGAAAATTTAATTATATCTCGTATTTTCCATAGATTAATTTTGCCTAATATCCTCCCTCGTGCCCTGTAACCCAGTGCTATGTTTCCCATTGTATTGTGTTTATTCCATCTTATTTTCTTGTTATCCATCTATTCACTTTATCAATTCCTCCTTGCATTGACTTCCATCTCCTTGCTCACAATAATTTGCATAGCCTATTCTCATACATGAGACCTGTTCAAAAATTTCTGAAACTTTGTCTGCATAATTTTTCTGTGTTACCTTTTACTTATTAGGCATAGTCTCCTTCGAAATACACTCCTTCACGATTGATGCACAGCTCCCAAAGTTGTTTCTAGTTCCAGGAGCAGTCTTGGTACACCTCTTGCTGGATTACGTGAAGCACTGATGCAAATTTTCTTTTATCTCTGTATGTTGTTGCAAATCTTTGTCCTTTCAGTGAGGTTTTCAACTTTGGAAATTAGAAAAAAGTCTGCAGGGGCCAGGTCTGGAGAATACAGAGGATGAGGCAGCTCAGTAATTTCATTTTTTGTGCAATAAATACGTACTAACAGGGGTGAATGTAGAGGTGCGTTATTGTGAAGCAAGAGGCCTGAACTGTCTCACCATATTTCAGGCCAATTCCTTCTCACACTTTCTCGCAGGTGTCGCAACATGTCCCAATAGTACCGTTAATTAACAGTTTGTCCCTGTGGCAGAAATTCGTGATGAACTAGTCCTTCAAAGTCAAAGAAAGCTATCAGCATGGCTTTGACATTTGACCTGACCTGACAAGCTATTTTTGGTCTTGGAGAACCTTTCCCCATCCATTGTCAAGATTGATCCTTGATCTCAACATCATAACCATAGACCCATGTCTCATTACCAGTCATGATTCTCTTAAGGAACACCTTGTTCTCATTTGTGTGATCCAAAAGCTCTTCACTGATTGTGTGACAAAAGTCTTCAGGTCTTGACTCGTGAGCCATGGGACGAACATGGCGGCAGCACGATGCATTGCAGGGTGCTTTGTCAGGATTTCATGACATGATCCAACTGAAGTATTACATTCTTCTGCAATCTCTCGGACAGTCAGTCTTTAATTGGCATGCACAGTCTCGGACATTTCTGACATGAGCATTGTCAGTACATGTCAAAGGGCGTCCTGAATTAGAGTCATCTGTAACTTCCGTCTGGCCATTTTTAAATAGTGTAAACCATTTGTAACACCGAGTATGGCTTAAGCACTCATCACCGTAAGCTTCCTGCATCATTTGGTGTGTCTCTGTAAAGGTTTTCTTGACTTTCATGCAAAATTGAATACAGACCCATTGCTCCTCTAACTCTGCCATCTCGAAATTTGCAAACTGTGTAACACAATGTTCTACTCAATACAGCACTGAACAATAACTAAGTCATACAACACTGAAACTTCCAGCACTTATACTTACACACAGGCATGCCAACCGCATTTTGCTCCAGCACACCACTGGCGTGAAACTATGAATGTTCCAGAATTTTTTGAACAGACTTCGTACATAATAGCTGGTAGTGTGTACATTTGCCTTTCATTTTGAATCACTAATTTTAGACACACATATATTGCTTGATGACTCAGTGTGATAATAGGACAGTATATAGTCCAGGTAATACATAAGGTAACGTTTGTGATGTTATTGCTCTTCAGAATTTGCCACTGTGAAGGAGACAGCGAAGTTCCACTCATTGCTCCCTGCTACTGTGCTGGGTCATTGCGGTATGTTCACCAAGCTTGCCTACAGCAATGGATCAAATCATCAGACATCCGTAGCTGTGAGCTCTGCAAGTTTCAGTTTATCATGCAGAGCAAGATCAAGCCTTTCAGTGAGGTAACAAAAGATGAGCAAACTGTGTAATATTGTTTTGAGTAATAACTGATGCCCAATGTATTAATGCATCTTTCAAAAGGAAGTTCTTGTTATTGTATAGGCAAAGTATTTGATACTTTAGTTTTGTGTACATTACTGTTACTATAGTCTTTTCAAAACCTGAAAGTCATTGTAAATTTATAAAATTGTTGCTCTCTGTGGTACTTCATGTATTCTTGAGAAAAAATTTAATCAATAAACATTAAATAATACTACCAATCATGATTTCAGACTTGATGACAGTATTAGTCAAAATTGAAGATTTATTGACATTCAGTAACATTAAGGTCGACAAAAATCCCCAGTAGAACCATGGTTTTAATTCTCACCAACTTCTTGGCAGTTGTGAAACCCAGTGCGTAAAGAAAATAATTGATTTACTGACTTATTGTCTTACATATTTGGGACGGTTTTACTACCCCTTGTAGCAGTTTTTATTTCTTCGTATCATCTTGAATATTTTGCAATCTGATTCTACTGATTTTAAAGTAGCCTGTGGCATAACTTAATGTTTGTAGATGTTGGACGAAGTGACAGTCTAACAATATATTACTTTTGCACATCAATATGACTGTGTGTCTAATTTAGTATGTTTCTTCCTACTTTCAGTGGGAAATGCTGGAAATGTCAGGAGTGGAAAGGAGAAAATTATTGTGCTCTGTCACATTCCATGCTGTAGCATTGACATGTGTCGTATGGTCACTATATGTGCTGATTGACCGTACAGCCGAAGAGGTGGGGCGAGGATCCCTGGAATGGCCTTTTTGGACAAAGCTGGTTGTTGTGGCTATTGGTTTTACAGGTGGCCTCGTTTTCATGTACATCCAGTGTAAGGCATACGCACACCTCTGTCGTCGTTGGCGTGCCTTCAATAGAGTTATATTTGTACAGAATGCACCGGAGAAAATGCCTTCTGGACCTGTGCAGTATAGCGCACCACCCTTGGCCCGTGAGGAGTCTCTCTTCCTTTCGGAGGCATCTCACGTCTTAATGGAAGATGCTGTGTCAACAAACCAGGTCGGAGCTGAAAGGACTGAGCTCAGCAGTCCCAGCAGCAGTTGCCATGTTACATCACCTGCAGAAGCATTAGGTGCTCCAGAGGAGGCTGTCTCCCTTTGTGAAATTAGCCGTCTGCTTCAGGTGGAAGATGCTTCAGAGGTATGACATTTATGATTTTGACTGTAAAACTGTGTGTTGCAGCTAAACTCTATTATACAATTGCAAATATTTTCTGAAGTACTTTAAATTTTTATTCATGTTGTGAAGAGCCAACCAGAGGGTTAGCTGTGCAAAGATGAGGTGGATAGCTGTTGAGGCAAACCTTTTTCTTAGTGGGCGATACCAGGTATGCTTCCATGCTCTAGTGTATTAGCAAAGTGTATATGCACTGGGACAACATGGAAATCTGGGAAAAACCTGGGAATTTTTTCGTCCAGGAGAAAAACAGGATAAACTGTGGAAATTTTTAGAATTCCGAGAATGTTTCATTGTTTTAGTTATCTGTTAAATTTTTATAGTTTTGACTGGTAAGAATTGATGCTCTAAAAATTTTTACTTTAGCTTACTACTACAGCATAATACTGCAGCAGTAAAACATAAACGATGGGGTAAAAACCAAAATAGCTCACTACTGCAGAATAATACTGCACTAATAAAACATAAATGATTGGGGAAAAAAACCTTAGGTTGTAAAGAAAATACACTATTTACAGCAACAAACCACAGTGCACACACACAAATGTCTGCCAACAGCAAAATGTGTCAAAGGCTTTAGGACAAAAAAAAAAACACAATACAACTGCTTCCTATGAGTGTGACATCACAACAGTTAACATTATGTTCATTTGAGTTTCCAGCAGGCTCATGCACATACACAGTTGAGTCCCTTACGAGCAGTGTACCTTCCCCCGCTTCTGTCTACCTGAAGTGCGGCTATTAGCTGTATCCGCAGGAGCGAGAGGCAGCCAGATGTGATTCGCAAAAATTTTTCTGGCGTGCACAAGCTGCCAGATTTGCACATGTGTAGAGCAGTCAAGTTATAGTAGGGGGGGGGGGGGGGGGGGTAGTCTCCACGTGACTCTTATTTACATTTAGTGATTTTACTGTTTCCTCTTCATGTACAGCTCTCATGCCAAATAAAAACAAAACAGATTTCTGTGGCTGGGAGCTATCAAGTGAATTAAAATACATTCACGTGATTATATTATGAAAATGAAAGTTGCTACTCACCATATAGCGGA